>NW_027139386.1:230384-256172 GCF_035084215.1 Heptranchias perlo
TTATATATAGAATAACAGATACCCGGGAGAGAGTTACAGACTGGAATCTAATCGAGGGGTTCGGGGGGTTTATATATAGAATAACAGATACCCGGGAGTGAGTTACAGACTGGAATCTAATCGAGGGGTTCGGGGGGTTTATATATTGAATAACAGATACCCAGGAGTGAGTTACAGACTGGAATCTAATCGAGGGGTTCGGGTGGTTTATATACAGAATAACAGATACCCGGGAGTGAGTTACAGACTGGAATCTAATCGAGGGGTTCGGGGGGTTTATATATAGAATAACAGATACCCGGGAGTGAGTTACAGACTGGAATCTAATCGAGGGGTTCGGGGGGGTTTATATATAGAATAACAGATACCCGGGAGTGAGTTACAGGCTGGAATCTAATCGAGGGGTTCGGGGGGTTTATATATAGAATAACAGATACCCGGGAGTGAGTTACAGACTGGAATCTAATCGAGGGGTTCGGGGGGTTTATATATAGAATAACAGATACCCGGGAGTGAGTTACAGACTGGAATCTAATCGAGGGGTTCGGGGGGTTTATATATTGAATAACAGATACCCAGGAGTGAGTTACAGACTGGAATCTAATCGAGGGGTTCGGGTGGTTTATATACAGAATAACAGATACCCGGGAGTGAGTTACAGACTGGAATCTAATCGAGGGGTTCGGGGGGTTTATATATAGAATAACAGATACCCGGGAGTGAGTTACAGACTGGAATCTAATCGAGGGGTTCGGGGGGGTTTATATATAGAATAACAGATACCCGGGAGTGAGTTACAGGCTGGAATCTAATCGAGGGGTTCGGGGGGTTTATATACAGAATAACAGATACCCAGGAGTGAGTTATAGACTGGAGTCTAATCGAGGGGTTCGGGGGGTTTATATACAGAATAACAGATACCCAGGAGTGAGTTATAGACTGGAGTCTAATCGAGGGGTTCGGGGATTAACCCTCTCACCCACTTCTCATCACTTACAGTCAGACACCGGGCAGCCTGTTGTTATCAGAGGGGAATAACCCTCACACCCACCTCCTCCCATTTACCTGCCCTGGGAGTGTTTGATGGGACAGTGTAGAGGGAGCTTTACTCTGTATCTAACCCTGTACCTGTCCTGGGAGTGTTTGACGGGACAGTGTAGAGGGAGCTTTACTCTGTATCTAACCCTGTACCTGCCCTGGGAATGTTTGATGGGACAGTGTAGAGGGAGCTTTACTCTGTATCTAACCCTGTACCTGCCCTGGGAGTGTTTGATGGGACAGTGTAGAGGGAGCTTTACTCTGTATCTAACCCTGTACCTGTCCCTGGGAGTGTTTGATGGGACAGTGTAGAGGGAGCTTTACTCTGTATCTAACCCTGTACCTGCCCTGGGAGTGTTTGATGGGACAGTGTAGAGGGAGCTTTACTCTGTATCTAACCCTGTACCTGCCCTGGGAGTGATTGACGGGACAGTGTAGAGGGAGCTTTACTCTGTATCTAACCCTGTACCTGTCCTGGGAGTGTTTGATGGGACAGTGTAGAGGGAGCTTTACTCTGTATCTAACCCTGTACCTGCCCTGGGAGTGTTTGACGGGACAGTGTAGAGGGAGCTTTACTCTGTATCTAACCCTGTACCTGCCCTGGGAGTGTTTGACGGGACAGTGTAGAGGGAGCTTTACTCTGTATCTAACCCTGTACCTGTCCCTGGGAGTGTTTGATGGGACAGTGTAGAGGGAGCTTTACTCTGTATCTAAACCTGTACCTGCCCTGGGAGTGTTTGACAGGACAGTGTAGAGGGAGCTTTACTCTGTATCTAACCCTGTACCTGGGAGTGTTTGATGGGACAGTGTAGAGGGAGCTTTACTCTGTATCTAACCCTGTACCTGTCCCTGGGAGTGTTTGATGGGACAGTGTAGAGGGAGCTTTACTCTGTATCTAACCCTGTACCTGCCCTGGGAGTGTTTGATGGGACAGTGTGGAGGGAGCTTTACTCTGTATCTAACCCTGTACCTGCCCTGGGAGTGTTTGATGGGACAGTGTGGAGGGAGCTTTACTCTGTATCTAACCCTGTACCTGACCCTGGGAGTGTTTGACGGGACAGTGCAGAGGGAGCTTTACTCTGTATCTAACCCTGTACCTGACCCTGGGAGTGTTTGACGGGACAGTGTAGAGGGAGCTTTACTCTGTATCTAACCCTGTACCTGTCCTGGGAGTGTTTGACGGGACAGTGTAGAGAACAGTTGCCATTTGGTGACGTACCTGGGACGAAATTGCCTCCCACAGAATCCTTATATCCCCACCAGTCATCGTGAGATTTGGAGGTGGTGAATTGTCCTGGGAAATCAGAGAGAATAAACACACTTTAAATGGCAGTCAGACCTCCGACAGACATGGCTGTTTGAGAATTCAAGGGTTGTTTGACTGGAAAAATCTGCAAATTAAGACCTGGTCTCAGTCAAAGTGATGGTGAGGACGTCAGCTTGGTCTGACTGGTTCACGAATGTTCCTTCACGGACAGAGCCCCCACTTTTCCAGCACCTTTCACACCCCTCAGGACGTCCCAAAAACGCTTTACAGTCAATGAAGTGCTTTTTTAAAACAAGTAGTCACTGTTTGTAATGTGGAAAACGCAGCAGCCAATTTGCACACAGCAAGATCCCACAAACAGCAATGCGATGAATGATCAGATAATCTCTTTTTTTAGTGATGTTGGTTGAGGAATATTGGCCCCAGGACCCCGGGGAGAACTCCCCCCTGCTCTTCTTCCAATAGTGGGCGTGGGATCTTTTTACGCCCACCTGAGAGGGGCAGACGGGGCCCTCGGTTTAACGTCTCAGCCAATGGATGGCCTCTCCGACAGTGCAGCACTCCCTCAGTACTGGCATCGGGGAGTGCGGGCCTGGATTATGGGCCAACCTCCTCCCTCCCTACTCCATCTCACCCTATCCCCCTATCCTTCTATTCCTTTCTCCCTCATGTGTTTATCCAGCTTCCCCTTAAATCCATCTACACTATTCACCTCAACTACTCCTTGTGGGAGCGAGTTCCACATTCTCACCACTCTCTGGGGAAAGAAGTTTCTCCTGAATTCCCGATTGGATTTATTACTGACTATCTTATATTTATGGCCCCGAGTTCTGGTCTCCCCCACAAGTGGAAACATCTTCTCTACGTCTACCCTATCGAACCCTTTCATAATCTTCAAGGACAGAACTGTGCACAGTGCCCCAAGTGTGGTCGAACCAAGGTATATGGAGACCAGAACTGTACACAGTGCTCCAAGTATGGTCTATCCAAGGTATATGGAGACCAGAACTGTGCACAGTGCTCCAAGTGTGGTCTAACCAAGGTATATGGAGACCAGAACTGTACACAGTGCTCCAAGTGTGGTCCAAACAAGGTATATGGGGACCAGAACTGTGCACAGTGCTCCAAGTGTGGTCTAACCAAGGATCTATATAAGTTTAACATAACTTCTCTGCTTTTCAATTCTATCTCTCTTGAAATGAACCCCAGTGCTTGATTTGCCTTTTTTACGGCCTTATTAACCTGCGTTGTTACTTTTAGTGATTTGTGTATCTGTACCCCCAGATCCCTCTGCTCCTCTCCCCCATTTAGACTCTTATTGTCCAGTCGTATCGCAAATTCTAGAAGTCCCACCCCAACCTTCTCAAGGGCGACTGGGGGATGGGCAACGAATGCCAGCCTTGCCAGCGACGCCCACAGCCCCGAGAATGAATCAGTGAATTGGAAAGGCCGGATATTTTCTGGAATTTCAGGGGCTCGCTGGGATTGCTGGCTGTGTCAGTCTGTGGCTCGGTGTGATTTTTCTGATAACCTGCTACTCCTCTCAGCTCATAACCTCACGACTGTTTGATGCAGAAGGAGAGATGACTTCAGAATCCTCCGTCAGTGCCAGCAACACTGCTTGTTGGCAGCGGCCCCCGAGAGCTTTAAAGCAGACACTTCTCCAGATTCGAACAGGAGCGTCAGTCAACTCAAAACTGCCTCTCACTCGCTCCAGTGAGATTCATTGTACTCTCTCATCCCAATGGACCAAACCTCTTCCCATTCACTCCCACTGTCCACAATCCCAATGGACCAAACCCCTTCCCATTCACTCCCATTGTACACAATCCCAATGGATCAAACCCCTTCCCATTCATTCCCATTGTACACAATCCCAATGGACCAAACCCCTTCCCATTCACTCCCATTGTACACAATCCCAATGGATCAAACCCCTTCCCGTTCACTCCCATTGTACACAATCCCAATGGACTAAACCCCTTCCCATTCACTCCCACTGTACACAATCCCAATGGACCAAACCCCTTCCCATTCACTCCCACTGCACACAATCCCAATGGACCAAACCCCTTCCCATTCACTCCCATTGTACACAATCCCAATGGATCAAACCCCTTCCCGTTCACTCCCATTGTACACAATCCCAATGGACTAAACCCCTTCCCATTCACTCCCACTGTACACAATCCCAATGGACCAAACCCCTTCCCATTCACTCCCACTGCACACAATCCCAATGGACCAAACCCCTTCCCATTCACTCCCATTGTACACAATCCCAATGGACCAAA
Source organism: Heptranchias perlo (assembly GCF_035084215.1). Taxonomy (NCBI): domain Eukaryota; kingdom Metazoa; phylum Chordata; class Chondrichthyes; order Hexanchiformes; family Hexanchidae; genus Heptranchias; species Heptranchias perlo. The sequence continues at coordinate 234,984 of NW_027139386.1, forward strand.
CCCCTTCCCATTCACTCCCACTGTACACAATCCCAATGGACCAAACCCCTTCCCATTCACTCCCACTGTACACAATCCCAATGGACCAAACCCCTTCCCATTCACTCCCACTGTACACAATCCCAATGGACCAAACCCCTTCCCATTCACTCCCACTGTCCACAATCCCAATGGACCAAACCCCTTCCCATTCACTCCCACTGTCCACAATCCCAATGGACCAAACCCCTTCCCATTCACTCCCACTGTACACAATCCCAATGGACCAAACCCCTTCCCATTCACTCCCACTGTACACAATCCCAATGGACCAAACCCCTTCCCATTCACTCCCACTGCACACAATCCCAATGGACCAAACCCCTTCCCGTTCACTCCCACTGTACACAATCCAAATGGACCAAACCCCTTCCCATTCACTCCCACTGTACACAATCCCAATGGACCAAACCCCTTCCCATTCACTCCCATTGTACACAATCCCAATGGATCAAACCCCTTCCCATTCCCTCCCATTGTACACAATCCCAATGGACCAAACCCCTTCCCATTCACTCCCACTGTACACAATCCCAATGGACCAAACCCCTTCCCATTCACTCCCACTGTACACAATCCCAATGGAACAAACCCCTTCCCATTCACTCCCACTGTCCACAATTCCATTGGACCAAACCCCTTCCCATTCACTCCCACTGTCCACAATCCCAATGGACCAAACCCCTTCCCATTCACTCCCACTGTCCACAATCCCAATGGACCAAACCCCTTCCCATTCACTCCAACTGTACACAATCCCAATGGACCAAACCCCTTCCCATTCACTCCCACTGTACACAATCCCAATGGACCAAACCCCTTCCCATTCACTCCCACTGTACACAATCCCAATGGACCAAACCCCTTCCCATTCACTCCCACTGTACACAATCCCAATGGACCAAACCCCTTCCCATTCACTCCCACTGTACACAATCCCAATGGACCAAACCCCTTCCCATTCACTCCCACTGTACACAATCCCAATGGACCAAACCCCTTCCCATTCACTCCCACTGTACACAATCCCAATGGATCAAACCCCTTCCCATTCACTCCAACTGTACACAATCCCAATGGACCAAACCCCTTCCCATTCACTCCCACTGTACACAATCCCAATGGACCAAACCCCTTCCCATTCACTCCCACTGTACACAATCCCAATGGATCAAACCCCTTCCCATTCACTTCCACTGTACACAATCCCAATGGACCAAACCCCTTCCCATTCACTCCCACTGTACACAATCCCAATGGACCAAACCCCTTCCCATTCACTCCCACTGTACACAATCCCAATGGATCAAACACCTTCCCATTCACTCCCACTGTACACAATCCCAATGGATCAAACACCTTCCCATTCACTCCTGTTATCTATATATTTATCATCCATCTCTCCATTTCTGTCTGTCCGTCTATCTCCAACACTTCATCTCTCTCACTCTCGATCACCCGCTATCTCTCTCCCTCACTCTCTCTATCCCTCTCACTCTCTCACTCTCCCTAACTCTCTCTACTTCCCTCCATCCCTCTCACTCCCTCCATCCCTCTCACTCCCTCCATCCCTCTCACTCCCTCCATCCCTCTCACCCTCTCTATCCCTCCATCCCTCTCACTCTCTCTATCCCTCCATCCCTCTCACTCTCTCTATCCCTCCATCCCTCTCACCCTCTCTATCCCTCCACCCCTCTCACCCTCTCTATCCCTCCATCCCTCTCACTCTCTCTATCCCTCCATCCCTCTCACCCTCTCTATCCCTCCACCCCTCTCACCCTCTCTATCTCTCCCTCCATCCCTCTCACTCTTTATCCCTCCATCCCTCTCACCCTCTCTATCTCTCCCTCCATCCCTCTAACTCTCTCTATCCCTCCATCCCTCTCACCCTCTCTATCCCTCCATCTCTCTCTCTCTCTCTCTCGCTCTATCCCTCGATTTCTCTCACTCTCCCTATACCTCCATCCCTCTAACTCTCTCTATCCCTCTCACCCTCTCCATCCCTCTCACTCTCTCCATCCCTCTCACTCTCTCCATCCCTCTCACTCTCTCCATCCCTCTCACTCTCTCCATCCCTCTCACTCTCTCCATCCCTCTCACTCTCTCCATCCCTCTCACTCTCTCCATCCCTCTCACTCTCTCCATCCCTCTCACTCTCCCTATCCCTCCATCCCTCTCACTCTCTCCATCCCTCTCACTCTCTCCATCCCTCTCACTCTCTCCATCCCTCTCACTCTCTCCATCCCTCCATCCCTCCCACTCTCCCTATACCTCCATCCCTCTAACTCTCTCTATCCCTCCATCTCTCTATCCCTCAATCCCTCAACCTCTCTCACTATCTCTCCATCTCTCTCTCTCTCCTTTACCAGGTCTCCCCATTACCATATCATGTACTATCCCTTCGATCCATGTCATTAACAATGAGTCAGTCAGCAGGCAGAAGCCCACCAGGCCTTCCTTACAATGATATTCAGTCAGTCCTGATCATCTGCTCCCCGCCCACTCTCCCTGCCAACAACTCCAATCACCTCCTGCCTTCCCAGTTTGATGACGGGCTGAACTGCTGCGTTTCAGTCTGCTGGTCGATCTGTCCAAACAGTAACTCAACACTCATCCCTCTACACCGTCCCATCAAACACTCCCAGGGCAGGTACAGGATTAGATGCAGAGTAAAGCTCCCTCTACACTGTCCCATCAAACACTCCAAGGGCAGGTACAGGGTTAGGTACAGAGTGAAGCTCCCTCTACACTGTCCCATCAAACACTCCCAGGGCAGGTACAGGGTTAGATACAGAGTAAAGCTCCCTCTACACTGTCCCATCAAACACTCCCAGGGCAGGTACAGGGTTAGATACAGAGTAAATCTCCCTCGACACTGTCCCATCAAACACTCCCAGGGCAGGTACAGGGTTAGATACAGAGTAAAGCTCCCTCTACACTGTCCCATCAAACTCTCCCAGGGCAGGTACAGGGTTAGATACAGAGTAAAGCTCCCTCTACACTGTCCCATCAAACACTCCCAGGACAGGTACAGGGTTAGATACAGAGTAAAGCTCCCTCTACACTGTCCCATCAAACACTCCCAGCGCAGGTACAGGGTTAGATACAGAGTAAAGCTCCCTCTACACTGTCCCATCAAACACTCCCAGGACAGGTACAGGGTTAGATACAGAGTAAAGCTCCCTCTACACTGTCCCATCAAACACTCCCAGGGCAGGTACAGGGTTAGATACAGAGTAAAGCTCCCTCTACACTGTCCCATCAAACACTCCCAGGACAGGTACAGGGTTAGATATAGAGTAAAGCTCCCTCCACACTGTCCCGTCAAACACACCCAGGGCAGGTACAGGGTTAGATACAGAGTAAAGCTCCCTCTACACTGTCCCGTCAAACACTCCCAGGGCAGGTACAGGGTTAGATACAGAGTAAAGCTCCCTCTGCACTGTCCCATCAAACACTCCCAGGGCAGGTACAGGGTTAGATACAGAGTAAAGCTCCCTCTACACTGTCTCATCAAACACTCCCAGGGCAGGTACAGGGTTAGATGCAGAGTAAAGCTCCCTCCACACTGTCTCATCAAACACTCCCAGGGCAGGTACAGGGTTAGATACAGAGTAAAGCTCCCTCTACACTGTCCCGTCAAACACTCCCAGGGCAGGTACAGGGTTAGATGCAGAGTAAAGCTCCCTCTACACTGTCCCATCAAACACTCCCAGGGCAGGTACAGGGTTAGATACAGAGTAAAGCTCCCTCTACACTGTCCCATCAAACACTCCCAGGGCAGGTGCAGGGTTAGATACAGAGTAAAGCTCCCTCCACGCTGTCCCATCAAACACTCCCAGGGCAGGTACAGGGTTAGATTCAGAGTAAAGCTCCCTCTACACTGTCCCATCAAACACTCCCAGGGTCAGGTACAGGGTTCGATACAGAGTAAAGCTCCCTCTGCACTGTCCCATCAAACACTCCCAGGGCAGGTACAGGGTTAGATACAGAGTAAAGCTCCCTCTACACTGTCCCATCAAACACTCCCAGGGCAGGTACAGGGTTAGCTGCAGAGTAAAGCTCCCTCTACACTGTCCCATCAAACACTCCCGGGGCAGGTACCGGGTTAGATACAGAGTAAAGCTCCCTCTACACTGTCCCATCAAACACTCCCAGGGACAGGTACAGGGTTAGATACAGAGTAAAGCTCCCTCTACACTGTCCCGTCAAACACTCCCAGGGCAGGTACAGGGTTAGATACAGAGTAAAGCTCCCTCTACACTGTCCCATCAAACACTCCCAGGGCAGGTACAGGGTTAGATACAGAGTAAAGCTCCCTCTACAGTGTCCCATCAAACACTCCCAGGGCAGGTACAGGGTTGGATACAGAGTAAAGCTCCCTCTACACCGTCCCATCAAACACTCCCGGGGCAGGTACAGCACGGGTTAGATACAGAGTAAAGCTCCCTCTACACTGTCCCATCAAACACTCCCAGGGCAGGTACAGTGTTAGATACAGAGTAAAGCTCCCTCGACACTGTCCCATCAAACAGTCCCAGGGCAGGTACAGGGTTAGGTACAGAGTGAAGCTCCCTCTACACTGTCCCATCAAACACTCCCAGGGCAGGTACAGGGTTCGATACAGGGTAAAGCTCCCTCTACACTGTCCCATCAAACACTCCCAGGGCAGGTACAGGGTTAGATACAGAGTAAAGCTCCCTCTACACTGTCCCATCAAACACTCCCAGGGCAGGTACAGGGTTAGGTACAGAGTGAAGCTCCCTCCACACTGTCCCATCAAACACTCCCAGGGCAGGTACAGGGTTAGATGCAGAGTAAAGCTCCCTCTACACTGTCCCATCAAACACTCCCGGGGCAGGTACCGGGTTAGATACAGAGTAAAGCTCCCTCTACACTGTCCCATCAAACACTCCCAGGGACAGGTACAGGGTTAGATACAGAGTAAAGCTCCCTCTACACTATCCCGTCAAACACTCCCAGGGCAGGTACAGGGTTAGATACAGAGTAAAGCTCCCTCTACACTGTCCCATCAAACACTCCCAGGGCAGGTACAGGGTTAGATACAGAGTAAAGCTCCCTCTACAGTGTCCCATCAAACACTCCCAGGGCAGGTACAGGGTTGGATACAGAGTAAAGCTCCCTCTACACCGTCCCATCAAACACTCCCGGGGCAGGGACAGCACGGGTTAGATACAGAGTAAAGCTCCCTCTACACTGTCCCATCAAACACTCCCAGGGCAGGTACAGTGTTAGATACAGAGTAAAGCTCCCTCGACACTGTCCCATCAAACAGTCCCAGGGCAGGTACAGGGTTAGGTACAGAGTGAAGCTCCCTCTACACTGTCCCATCAAACACTCCCAGGACAGGTACAGGGTTAGATACAGGGTAAAGCTCCCTCTACACTGTCCCATCAAACACTCCCAGGGCAGGTACAGGGTTAGATACAGAGTAAAGCTCCCTCTACACTGTCCCATCAAACACTCCCAGGGCAGGTACAGGGTTAGGTACAGAGTGAAGCTCCCTCTACACTGTCCCATCAAACACTCCCAGGGCAGGTACAGGGTTCGATACAGGGTAAAGCTCCCTCTACACTGTCCCATCAAACACTCCCAGGGCAGGTACAGGGTTAGATACAGAGTAAAGCTCCCTCTACACTGTCCCATCAAACACTCCCAGGGCAGGTACAGGGTTCGATACAGGGTAAAGCTCCCTCTACACTGTCCCATCAAACACTCCCAGGGCAGGTACAGGGTTAGATACAGAGTAAAGCTCCCTCTGCACTGTCCCATCAAACACTCCCGGGGCAGGTACAGCACGGGTTAGATACAGAGTAAAGCTCTCTCTACACTGTCCCATCAATCACTCCCAGGGCAGGTACAGTGTTAGATACAGAGTAAAGCTCCCTCTACACTGTCCCATCAAACACTCCCAGGGCAGGTACAGGGTTAGATACAGAGTAAAGCTCCCTCTACACTGTCCCATCAAACACTCCCAGGGCAGGTACAGGGTTAGATACAGAGTAAAGCTCCCTCTACACTGTCCCATCAAACACTCCCAGGGCAGGTACAGGGTTAGGTACAGAGTAAAGCTCCCTCTACACTGTCCCATCAAACACTCCCAGGGCAGGTACAGGGTTAGATACAGAGTAAAGCTCCCTCTACACTGTCCCATCAAACACTCCCAGGGCAGGTACAGGGTTAGATACAGAGTAAAGCTCCCTCTACACTGTCCCATCAAACACTCCCAGGGCAGGTACAGGGTTAGGTACAGAGTAAAGCTCCCTCTACACTGTCCCATCAAACACTCCCAGGGCAGGTACAGGGTTAGATACAGAGTAAAGCTCCCTCCACACTGTCCCATCAAACACTCCCAGGGCAGGTACAGGGGTTAGATACAGAGTAAAGCTCCCTCCACACTGTCCCATCAAACACTCCCAGGGCAGGTACAGGGTTAGATACAGAGTAAAGCTCCCTCGACACTGTCCCATCAAACACTCCCAGGGCAGGTACAGGGTTAGATACAGAGTAAAGCTCCCTCTACACTGTCCCGTCAAACACTCCCAGGACAGGTACAGGGTTAGATACAGAGTAAAGCTCCCTCTACACTGTCCCATCAAACACTCCCAGGGCAGGTGCAGGGTTAGATACAGAGTAAAGCTCCCTCCACGCTGTCCCATCAAACACTCCCAGGGCAGGTACAGGGTTAGATTCAGAGTAAAGCTCCCTCTACACTGTCCCATCAAACACTCCCAGGGTCAGGTACAGGGTTCGATACAGAGTAAAGCTCCCTCTGCACTGTCCCATCAAACACTCCCAGGGCAGGTACAGGGTTAGATACAGAGTAAAGCTCCCTCTACACTGTCCCATCAAACACTCCCAGGGCAGGTACAGGGTTAGCTGCAGAGTAAAGCTCCCTCTACACTGTCCCATCAAACACTCCCGGGGCAGGTACCGGGTTAGATACAGAGTAAAGCTCCCTCTACACTGTCCCATCAAACACTCCCAGGGACAGGTACAGGGTTAGATACAGAGTAAAGCTCCCTCTACACTGTCCCGTCAAACACTCCCAGGGCAGGTACAGGGTTAGATACAGAGTAAAGCTCCCTCTACACTGTCCCATCAAACACTCCCAGGGCAGGTACAGGGTTAGATACAGAGTAAAGCTCCCTCTACAGTGTCCCATCAAACACTCCCAGGGCAGGTACAGGGTTGGATACAGAGTAAAGCTCCCTCTACACCGTCCCATCAAACACTCCCGGGGCAGGTACAGCACGGGTTAGATACAGAGTAAAGCTCCCTCTACACTGTCCCATCAAACACTCCCAGGGCAGGTACAGTGTTAGATACAGAGTAAAGCTCCCTCGACACTGTCCCATCAAACACTCCCAGGGCAGGTACAGGGTTAGGTACAGAGTGAAGCTCCCTCTACACTGTCCCATCAAACACTCCCAGGGCAGGTACAGGGTTCGATACAGGGTAAAGCTCCCTCTACACTGTCCCATCAAACACTCCCAGGGCAGGTACAGGGTTAGATACAGAGTAAAGCTCCCTCTACACTGTCCCATCAAACACTCCCAGGGCAGGTACAGGGTTAGGTACAGAGTGAAGCTCCCTCCACACTGTCCCATCAAACACTCCCAGGGCAGGTACAGGGTTAGATGCAGAGTAAAGCTCCCTCTACACTGTCCCATCAAACACTCCCGGGGCAGGTACCGGGTTAGATACAGAGTAAAGCTCCCTCTACACTGTCCCATCAAACACTCCCAGGGACAGGTACAGGGTTAGATACAGAGTAAAGCTCCCTCTACACTATCCCGTCAAACACTCCCAGGGCAGGTACAGGGTTAGATACAGAGTAAAGCTCCCTCTACACTGTCCCATCAAACACTCCCAGGGCAGGTACAGGGTTAGATACAGAGTAAAGCTCCCTCTACAGTGTCCCATCAAACACTCCCAGGGCAGGTACAGGGTTGGATACAGAGTAAAGCTCCCTCTACACCGTCCCATCAAACACTCCCGGGGCAGGGACAGCACGGGTTAGATACAGAGTAAAGCTCCCTCTACACTGTCCCATCAAACACTCCCAGGGCAGGTACAGTGTTAGATACAGAGTAAAGCTCCCTCGACACTGTCCCATCAAACACTCCCAGGGCAGGTACAGGGTTAGGTACAGAGTGAAGCTCCCTCTACACTGTCCCATCAAACACTCCCAGGACAGGTACAGGGTTAGATACAGGGTAAAGCTCCCTCTACACTGTCCCATCAAACACTCCCAGGGCAGGTACAGGGTTAGATACAGAGTAAAGCTCCCTCTACACTGTCCCATCAAACACTCCCAGGGCAGGTACAGGGTTAGGTACAGAGTGAAGCTCCCTCTACACTGTCCCATCAAACACTCCCAGGGCAGGTACAGGGTTCGATACAGGGTAAAGCTCCCTCTACACTGTCCCATCAAACACTCCCAGGGCAGGTACAGGGTTAGATACAGAGTAAAGCTCCCTCTGCACTGTCCCATCAAACACTCCCGGGGCAGGTACAGCACGGGTTAGATACAGAGTAAAGCTCTCTCTACACTGTCCCATCAATCACTCCCAGGGCAGGTACAGTGTTAGATACAGAGTAAAGCTCCCTCTACACTGTCCCATCAAACACTCCCAGGGCAGGTACAGGGTTAGGTACAGAGTAAAGCTCCCTCTACACTGTCCCATCAAACACTCCCAGGGCAGGTACAGGGTTAGATACAGAGTAAAGCTCCCTCTACACTGTCCCATCAAACACTCCCAGGGCAGGTACAGGGTTAGATACAGAGTAAAGCTCCCTCTACACTGTCCCATCAAACACTCCCAGGGCAGGTACAGGGTTAGGTACAGAGTAAAGCTCCCTCTACACTGTCCCATCAAACACTCCCAGGGCAGGTACAGGGTTAGATACAGAGTAAAGCTCCCTCCACACTGTCCCATCAAACACTCCCAGGGCAGGTACAGGGGTTAGATACAGAGTAAAGCTCCCTCCACACTGTCCCATCAAACACTCCCAGGGCAGGTACAGGGTTAGATACAGAGTAAAGCTCCCTCGACACTGTCCCATCAAACACTCCCAGGGCAGGTACAGGGTTAGATACAGAGTAAAGCTCCCTCTACACTGTCCCGTCAAACACTCCCAGGGCAGGTACAGGGTTAGATACAGAGTAAAGCTCCCTCTACACTGTCCCATCAAACACTCCCAGGGCAGGTACAGGGTTAGGTACAGAGTGAAGCTCCCTCTACACTGTCCCATCAAACACTCCCAGGGCAGGTACAGGGTTCGATACAGGGTAAAGCTCCCTCTACACTGTCCCATCAAACACTCCCAGGGCAGGTACAGGGTTAGATACAGAGTAAAGCTCCCTCTACACTGTCCCATCAAACACTCCCAGGGCAGGTACAGGGTTCGATACAGGGTAAAGCTCCCTCTACACTGTCCCATCAAACACTCCCAGGGCAGGTACAGGGTTAGATACAGAGTAAAGCTCCCTCTGCACTGTCCCATCAAACACTCCCGGGGCAGGTACAGCACGGGTTAGATACAGAGTAAAGCTCTCTCTACACTGTCCCATCAATCACTCCCAGGGCAGGTACAGTGTTAGATACAGAGTAAAGCTCCCTCTACACTGTCCCATCAAACACTCCCAGGGCAGGTACAGGGTTAGATACAGAGTAAAGCTCCCTCTACACTGTCCCATCAAACACTCCCAGGGCAGGTACAGGGTTAGATACAGAGTAAAGCTCCCTCTACACTGTCCCATCAAACACTCCCAGGGCAGGTACAGGGTTAGGTACAGAGTAAAGCTCCCTCTACACTGTCCCATCAAACACTCCCAGGGCAGGTACAGGGTTAGATACAGAGTAAAGCTCCCTCTACACTGTCCCATCAAACACTCCCAGGGCAGGTACAGGGTTAGATACAGAGTAAAGCTCCCTCTACACTGTCCCATCAAACACTCCCAGGGCAGGTACAGGGTTAGGTACAGAGTAAAGCTCCCTCTACACTGTCCCATCAAACACTCCCAGGGCAGGTACAGGGTTAGATACAGAGTAAAGCTCCCTCCACACTGTCCCATCAAACACTCCCAGGGCAGGTACAGGGGTTAGATACAGAGTAAAGCTCCCTCCACACTGTCCCATCAAACACTCCCAGGGCAGGTACAGGGTTAGATACAGAGTAAAGCTCCCTCGACACTGTCCCATCAAACACTCCCAGGGCAGGTACAGGGTTAGATACAGAGTAAAGCTCCCTCTACACTGTCCCGTCAAACACTCCCAGGACAGGTACAGGGTTAGATACAGAGTAAAGCTCCCTCTACACTGTCCCATCAAACACTCCCAGGGCAGGTGCAGGGTTAGATACAGAGTAAAGCTCCCTCCACGCTGTCCCATCAAACACTCCCAGGGCAGGTACAGGGTTAGATTCAGAGTAAAGCTCCCTCTACACTGTCCCATCAAACACTCCCAGGGTCAGGTACAGGGTTCGATACAGAGTAAAGCTCCCTCTGCACTGTCCCATCAAACACTCCCAGGGCAGGTACAGGGTTAGATACAGAGTAAAGCTCCCTCTACACTGTCCCATCAAACACTCCCAGGGCAGGTACAGGGTTAGCTGCAGAGTAAAGCTCCCTCTACACTGTCCCATCAAACACTCCCGGGGCAGGTACCGGGTTAGATACAGAGTAAAGCTCCCTCTACACTGTCCCATCAAACACTCCCAGGGACAGGTACAGGGTTAGATACAGAGTAAAGCTCCCTCTACACTGTCCCGTCAAACACTCCCAGGGCAGGTACAGGGTTAGATACAGAGTAAAGCTCCCTCTACACTGTCCCATCAAACACTCCCAGGGCAGGTACAGGGTTAGATACAGAGTAAAGCTCCCTCTACAGTGTCCCATCAAACACTCCCAGGGCAGGTACAGGGTTGGATACAGAGTAAAGCTCCCTCTACACCGTCCCATCAAACACTCCCGGGGCAGGTACAGCACGGGTTAGATACAGAGTAAAGCTCCCTCTACACTGTCCCATCAAACACTCCCAGGGCAGGTACAGTGTTAGATACAGAGTAAAGCTCCCTCGACACTGTCCCATCAAACACTCCCAGGGCAGGTACAGGGTTAGGTACAGAGTGAAGCTCCCTCTACACTGTCCCATCAAACACTCCCAGGGCAGGTACAGGGTTCGATACAGGGTAAAGCTCCCTCTACACTGTCCCATCAAACACTCCCAGGGCAGGTACAGGGTTAGATACAGAGTAAAGCTCCCTCTACACTGTCCCATCAAACACTCCCAGGGCAGGTACAGGGTTAGGTACAGAGTGAAGCTCCCTCCACACTGTCCCATCAAACACTCCCAGGGCAGGTACAGGGTTAGATGCAGAGTAAAGCTCCCTCTACACTGTCCCATCAAACACTCCCGGGGCAGGTACCGGGTTAGATACAGAGTAAAGCTCCCTCTACACTGTCCCATCAAACACTCCCAGGGACAGGTACAGGGTTAGATACAGAGTAAAGCTCCCTCTACACTATCCCGTCAAACACTCCCAGGGCAGGTACAGGGTTAGATACAGAGTAAAGCTCCCTCTACACTGTCCCATCAAACACTCCCAGGGCAGGTACAGGGTTAGATACAGAGTAAAGCTCCCTCTACAGTGTCCCATCAAACACTCCCAGGGCAGGTACAGGGTTGGATACAGAGTAAAGCTCCCTCTACACCGTCCCATCAAACACTCCCGGGGCAGGGACAGCACGGGTTAGATACAGAGTAAAGCTCCCTCTACACTGTCCCATCAAACACTCCCAGGGCAGGTACAGTGTTAGATACAGAGTAAAGCTCCCTCGACACTGTCCCATCAAACACTCCCAGGGCAGGTACAGGGTTAGGTACAGAGTGAAGCTCCCTCTACACTGTCCCATCAAACACTCCCAGGACAGGTACAGGGTTAGATACAGGGTAAAGCTCCCTCTACACTGTCCCATCAAACACTCCCAGGGCAGGTACAGGGTTAGATACAGAGTAAAGCTCCCTCTACACTGTCCCATCAAACACTCCCAGGGCAGGTACAGGGTTAGGTACAGAGTGAAGCTCCCTCTACACTGTCCCATCAAACACTCCCAGGGCAGGTACAGGGTTCGATACAGGGTAAAGCTCCCTCTACACTGTCCCATCAAACACTCCCAGGGCAGGTACAGGGTTAGATACAGAGTAAAGCTCCCTCTGCACTGTCCCATCAAACACTCCCGGGGCAGGTACAGCACGGGTTAGATACAGAGTAAAGCTCTCTCTACACTGTCCCATCAATCACTCCCAGGGCAGGTACAGTGTTAGATACAGAGTAAAGCTCCCTCTACACTGTCCCATCAAACACTCCCAGGGCAGGTACAGGGTTAGGTACAGAGTAAAGCTCCCTCTACACTGTCCCATCAAACACTCCCAGGGCAGGTACAGGGTTAGATACAGAGTAAAGCTCCCTCTACACTGTCCCATCAAACACTCCCAGGGCAGGTACAGGGTTAGATACAGAGTAAAGCTCCCTCTACACTGTCCCATCAAACACTCCCAGGGCAGGTACAGGGTTAGGTACAGAGTAAAGCTCCCTCTACACTGTCCCATCAAACACTCCCAGGGCAGGTACAGGGTTAGATACAGAGTAAAGCTCCCTCCACACTGTCCCATCAAACACTCCCAGGGCAGGTACAGGGGTTAGATACAGAGTAAAGCTCCCTCCACACTGTCCCATCAAACACTCCCAGGGCAGGTACAGGGTTAGATACAGAGTAAAGCTCCCTCGACACTGTCCCATCAAACACTCCCAGGGCAGGTACAGGGTTAGATACAGAGTAAAGCTCCCTCTACACTGTCCCGTCAAACACTCCCAGGACAGGTACAGGGTTAGATACAGAGTAAAGCAAACTCTACACTGTCCCCATCACCGTAAGTGGGAAGGGTTAAGATCACAGCGAGGAGGAGCTGCTTTGTGATTCATGAATTCTCTGCACTAATTGCTTTTTCCTGCTTCCATCTGGCGCACAGTCGGACTTTCCCAGACTTCTCAGAGACGACACAAAGCGTACTGAAGGTCAGCTCTGACTTCAGACTGTGTACCAGGCTCGAGGGGCAGAGCAGCTCAGATTTTAACCTCTTCAAACCTCTCCCGTTGGCCTCCGGACCCCTACGACAGGCCCAAGTTGCCATCTGAACGAGCGTCGCAACCTTCAAACGATTGTGTGTCACCTCAGTGGGCCCCATGCTGAGCCCTCTGAGGGTGAAAGGCCCTTATCCAGGCCCACACTCCCCGGTGCCAGTATTGAGGGAGTGCTGCACTGTCGGAGGTAGATGGATATACTCTAGGACTCGAGCCCCATAATCCAGGCCCACACTCCCCGGTGCCAGTACTGAGGGAGTGCTGCACTGTCGGAGGTAGATGGATATACTCTAGGACTCGAGCCCCATAATCCAGGCCCACACTCCCCGGTGCCAGTACTGAGGGAGTGCTGCACTGTCGGAGGGAGATGGATATACTCTAGGACTCGAGCCCCATAATCGAGCCCCACACACCCGTGTTACAGTGAGGGGTGTGGGATATATCAGAGTGTTACAGTGAGGGGTGTGGGATATATCAGAGTGTTACAGTGAGGGGTGTGGGATATATCAGAGTGTTACAGTGAGGGGTGTGGGGTATATCAGTGTGTTACAGTGAGGGGTGTGGGATATATCAGAGTGTTACAGTGAGGGGTGTGGGATATATCAGAGTGTTACAGTGAGGGGTGTGGGGTATATAAGTGTGTTACAGTGAGGGGTGTGGGATATATCAGAGTGTTACAGTGAGGGGTGTGGGATATATCAGAGTGTTACAGTGAGGGGTGTGGGGTATATCAGAGTGTTACAGTGAGGGGTGTGGGGTATATCAGAGTGTCACAGTGAGGGGTGTGGGATATATCAGAGTGTTACAGTGAGGGGTGTAGGGTATATCAGTGTTACAGTGAGGGGTGTGGGATATATCAGAGTGTTGCAGTGAGGGGTGTGGGGTATATCAGTGTTACAGTGAGGGGTGTGGGGTATATCAGAGTGTTACAGTGAGGGGTGTGGGATATATCAGAGTGTTACAGTGAGGGGGTGTGGGGTATATCAGAGTGTTACAGTGAGGGGTGTGGGATATATCAGAGTGTTACAGTGAGGGGTGTGGGGTATATCAGAGTGTTACAGTGAGGGGTGTGGGATATATCAGAGTGTTACAGTGAGGGGTGTGGGATATATCAGAGTGTTACAGTGAGGGGTGTGGGATATATCAGAGTGTTACAGTGAGGGGTGTCGGATATATCAGAGTGTTACAGTCAGGGGTGTGGGGTATATCAGTGTTACAGTGAGGGGTGTGGGGTATATCAGAGTGTTACAGTGAGGGGTGTGGGATATATCAGAGTGTTACAGTGAGGGGTGTGGGGTATATCAGAGTGTTACAGTGAGGGGTGTGGGATATATCAGAGTGTTACAGTGAGGGGTGTGGGATATATCAGAGTGTTACAGTGAGGGGTGTGGGATATATCAGAGTGTTACAGTGAGGGGTGTGGGATATATCAGAGTGTTACAGTGAGGGGGTGTGGGATATATCAGAGTGTTACAGTGAGGGGTGTGGGGTATATCAGTGTGTTACAGTGAGGGGTGTGGGATATATCAGAGTGTTACAGTGAGGGGTGTGGGATATATCAGAGTGTTACAGTGAGGGGTGTGGGGTATATCAGTGTGTTACAGTGAGGGGTGTGGGATATATCAGAGTGTTACAGTGAGGGGTGTGGGGTATATCAGAGTGTCACAGTGAGGGGTGTGGGATATATCAGAGTGTTACAGTGAGGGGTGTAGGGTATATCAGTGTTACAGTGAGGGGTGTGGGATATATCAGAGTGTTGCAGTGAGGGGTGTGGGATATATCAGAGTGTTACAGTGAGGGGTGTGGGATATATCAGAGTGTTACAGTGAGGGGTGTGGGATATATCAGAGTGTTACAGTGAGGGGTGTCGGATATATCAGAGTGTTACAGTCAGGGGTGTGGGGTATATCAGTGTTACAGTGAGGGGTGTGGGGTATATCAGAGTGTTACAGTGAGGGGTGTGGGATATATCAGAGTGTTACAGTGAGGGGTGTGGGGTATATCAGAGTGTTACAGTGAGGGGTGTGGGGTATATCAGAGTGTTACAGTGAGGGGTGTGGGGTATATCAGAGTGTTACAGTGAGGGGTGTGGTGTATATCAGAGTGTTACAGTGAGAGGTGTGGGGTATATCAGTGTTACAGTGAGGGGTGTGGGATATATCAGAGTGTTACAGTGAGGGGTGTGGGATATATCAGAGTGTTACAGTGAGGGGTGTGGGGTATATCAGAGTGTTACAGTGAGGGGTGTGGGGTATATCAGAGTGTTACAGTGAGGGGTGTGGGGTATATCAGAGTGTTACAGTGAGGGGTGTGGGATATATCAGTGTGTTACAGTGAGGGGTGTGGGGTATATCAGAGTGTCACAGTGATGGGTGTGGGGTATATCAGAGTGTTACAGTGAGGGGTGTGGGATATATCAGAGTGTCATCGTGAGGGGTGCGGGGTATATCAGAGTGTTACAGTGAGGGGTGTGGGATATCTCAGAGTGTTACAGTGAGGGGGTGTGGGATATATCAGAGTGTCATCGTGAGGGGTGCGGGGTATATCAGAGTGTTACAGTGAGGGGTGCGGGGTATATCAGAGTGTTACAGTGAGGGGTGTGGGGTATATCAGAGTGTTACAGTGAGGGGTGTGGGATATATCAGAGTGTTACAGTGAGGGGTGTGGGGTATATCAGTGTTACAGTGAGGGGTGTGGGATATATCAGAGTGTTACAGTGAGGGGGTGTGGGGTATATCAGAGTGTTACAGTGAGGGGTGTGGGATATATCAGAGTGTTACAGTGAGGGGTGTGGGATATATCAGTGTTACAGTGAGGGGTGTGGGATATATCAGAGTGTTACAGTGAGGGGTGTGGGGTATATCAGAGTGTTACAGTGAGGGGTGCGGGATATATCAGTGTGTTACAGTGAGGGGTGTGGGATATATCAGAGTGTTACAGTGAGGGGTGTGGGATATATCAGAGTGTTACAGTGAGGGGTGTGGGGTATATCAGAGTGTCACAGTGAGGGGTGTGGGATATATCAGAGTGTTACAGTGAGGGGTGTGGATATATCAGAGTGTTACAGTGAGGGGTGTGGGGTATATCAGAGTGTTACAGTGAGGGGTGTGGGATATATCAGAGTGTTACAGTGAGGGGTGTGGGGTATATCAGAGTGTTACAGTGAGGGTGCGGGATATATCAGTGTTACAGTGAGGGGTGTGGGGTATATCAGAGTGTTACAGTGAGGGGTGTGGGATATATCAGAGTGTTACAGTGAGGGGTGTGGGGTATATCAGAGTGTCACAGTGAGGGGTGTGGGATATATCAGAGTGTTACAGTGAGGGGTGTGGGATATATCAGAGTGTTACAGTGAGGGGTGTGGGATATATCAGAGTGTTACAGTGAGGGGTGTGGGATATATCAGAGTGTTACAGTGAGGGGTGTGGGGTATATCAGAGTGTTACAGTGAGGGGTGTGGGTATATCAGAGTGTTACAGTGAGGGGTGTGGGATATATCAGAGTGTTACAGTGAGGGGTGTGGGATATATCAGTGTTACAGTGAGGGGTGTGGGGTATAATCAGAGTGTTACAGTGAGGGGTGACAAGAGAACCATCAAATTCAAAATGGATTTCAAGGCTGTTCGAGGTCAGTCTTTAGACTGGACTCGGGGAGCATAGGAACAGGAGAAGGCCATTCAGCCCCTCGAGCCTGTTCCGCCTCCAATGAGATCATGGCCGATCCTAACTCCATCCAACCACAAGTCAAAATTTGCAGATGACACCAAATTGTGGTTAATTCAAAGAAAGATTGCGTCAAGATGCAAGACGACATTAATAAACTTACAGAACGGGCCTGCAATTAGGAAATTAATTTCAGTATCGATCAGTGTGAGGGGGTACATTTTAGTCAGAAGAATAAGGAGGCCTCATACTGATTGGATAATAAGAGTCTAAATGGGGGAGAGGAGCAGAGGGATCTGGGGGTACAGATACACAAATCACTAAAAGTAACAACGCAGGTTAATAAGGGCATTAAAAAAGGCAAATCAAGCACTGGGGTTCATTTCAAGAGGGATAGAATTGAAAAGCAGGGAAGTTCTGTTAAACTTGTATAGAACCTTGGTTAGACCACACTTGGAGCACTGTGCACAGTTCTGGTCTCCATATACCTTGGTTAGACCACACTTGGAGCACTGTGCACAGTTCTGGTCTCCATATACCTTGGTTAGACCACACTTGGAGCACTGTGCACAGTTCTGGTCTCCATATACCTTGGTTAGACCACACTTGGAGCACTGTGCACAGTTCTGGTCTCCATATACCTTGGTTAGACCACACTTGGAGCACTGTGCACAGTTCTGGTCTCCATATACCTTGGTTAGACCACACTTGGAGCACTGTGCACAGTTCTGGTCTCCATATACCTTGGTTCGACCACACTTGGAGCACTGTGCACAGTTCTGGTCTCCATATACCTTGGTTAGACCACACTTGGAGCACTGTGCACAGTTCTGGTCTCCATATACCTTGGTTAGACCACACTTGGAGCACTGTGCACAGTTCTGGTCTCCATATACCTTGGTTAGACCACACTTGGAGCACTGTGCACAGTTCTGGTCTCCATATTATAAAAAGGATATAGAGGCACTGGAGAAGGTGCAAAAAAGATTCACAAGGATGATACAGGAAAGACTGAACAGGCTGGGGCTCGTTTGTCTGGAAAAGAGCAGACTGAGGGGTGACCTGATCGAGGTCTTTAAGATTATGAAAGGGTTCGATAGGTTAGACGTAGAGAAAATGTCTCCACTTGTGGGGGAGACCAGAACTAGGGGGCCATAAATATAAGATAGTCAGTAATAAATCCAATGGGGAATTCAGGAGAAACTTCTTTCCCCAGAGAGTGATGAGAATGTGGAACTCGCTCCCACAAGGAGTAGTTGAGGTGAATAGTGTGGATGGATTTAAGGGGAAGCTGGATAAACACATGAGGGAGAAAGGAATAGAAGGATAGGGGGATAGGATGAGATGGAGTAGGGAGGGAGGAGGCTCGTGTGGAGCATAAACACCGGGATAGACCCATTGGGCCGAATGGCCTGTTTCTGTGCTGTAGACACGATGCGACTCAATGTAAAAGGACCAGTCAAATCAAATGGCCGTTCGAGCTCGTTAGAGCTGAGTGACTATAGCACAGAAACACAGGAACAGGAGGAGGCCCATTCAGCCCTCGAGCCTGTTACTATAGGAACAGGAGGAGGCCATTCAGCCCCTCGAGCCTGTTACTATAGGAACAGGAGGAGGCCCATTCAGCCCCCTCGAGTTTGATACATGGATCCTCCATCAGGGACCCCTTTTAAAGAGGGAGTCTCTCTCTCTCCATCAGGGACCCCTTTTAAAGGGGAGTCTCTCTCCATCAGGGACCCCTTTTAAAGAGGGAGTCTCTCTCTCTCTCCATCAGTGACCCCTTTTAAGGGGAGTCTCTCTCTCTCTCCATCAGGGACCCCTTTTAAAGAGGGAGTCTCTCTCTCCATCAGGGACCCCTTTTAAAGAGGGAGTCTCTCTCTCTCTCCATCAGGGACCCCTTTTAAAGAGGGAGTCTCTCTCTCTCTCTCCATCAGGGACCCCTTTTAAAGAGGGAGTCTCTCTCTCCCCATCAGGGACCCCTTTTAAAGAGGGAGTCTCTCCATTATGACCACAGGTGATTTGCTGTCACAGCCATGCCTGCAGTTGGTCGTAAATCCCATGGGTTTGGACGGAAGGGGCAGGATGAGAGTGAGCTGGTGAGATCAGGGCTTAAAAATGAACCCCATTTATATAATGCCTAAGTCCACTGGTGTCCCAGTCATTCGAGGATCAGGCTGTGTGTCTCTCGCACTTTGATTAAAAATAAGATTGCATTCACATTCCAACTTCCTGCTCCCTTATGTTTCTCCTCCACCCTCTCTTCCTCCCTCCTGCTTCTCTCGCCCCCTGTCCCTCAGTCACTCACTCCCTCACTCACCCAGTTAATCCATAACTCACTCACTTGTTCCCACACTCACTCAGTTACTCCCTCAGTACTGGCACCGGGAGTGTGGGCCTGGATTATGGGGCTCGAGTCCGAGAGTATATCCATCTCCCTCCGACAGTGCAGCACTCCCTCAGTACTGGCACCGGGGAGTGTGGGCCTGGATTATGGGGCTCGAGTCCGAGAGTATATCCATCTACCTCCGACAGTGCAGCACTCCCTCAGTACTGGACCGGGGAGGTGTGGGCCTGTATTATGGGGCTCGAGTCCTAGAGTATATCCATCTACCTCCGACAGTGCAGCACTCCCTCAGTACTGGCACCGGGGAGTGTGGGCCTGGATTATGGGGCTCGAGTCCTAGAGTATATCCATCTACCTCCGACAGTGCGGCACTCCCTCAGTACTGGCACCGGGGGAGTGTGGGCCTGGATTATGGGGCTCGAGTCCTAGAGTATATCCATCTCCCTCCGACAGTGCGGCGCTCCCTCAGTACTGGCACCGGGGAGTGTGGGCCTGGATTATGGGGCTCGAGTCCTAGAGTATATCCATCTACCTCCGACAGTGCGGCACTCCCTCAGTACTGGGACCGGGGAGTGTGGGCCTGGATTATGGGGCTCGAGTCCTAGAGTATATCCATCTACCTCCGACAGTGCAGCACTCCCTCAGTACTGGGACCGGGGAGTGTGGGCCTGGATTATGGGGCTCGAGTCCTAGAGTATATCCATCTACCTCTGACAGTGCAGCACTCCCTCAGTACTGGGACCGGGGAGTGTGGGCCTGGATTATGGGGCTCGAGTCCTAGAGCATATCCATCTCCCTCCGACAGTGCGGCGCTCCCTCAGTACTGGGACCGGGGAGTGTGGGCCTGGATTATGGGGCTCGAGTCCTGGAGTATATCCATCTCCCTCCGACAGTGCAGCACTCCCTCAGTACTGGGACCGGGGAGTGTGGGCCTGGATTATGGGGCTCGAGTCCTAGAGTATATCCATCTACCTCCGACAGTGCAGCACTCCCTCAGTACTGGCACCGGGGGAGTGTGGGGCTGGATTATGGGGCTCGAGTCCTAGAGTATATCCATCTACCTCCGACAGTGCAGCACTCCCTCAGTACTGGGACCGGGGAGTGTGGGCCTGGATTATGGGGCTCGAGTCCTAGAGTATATCCATCTCCCTCCGACAGTGCAGCACTCCCTCAGTACTGGCACCGGGGAGTGTGGGCCTGGATTATGGGGCTCGAGTCCTAGAGTATATCCATCTCCTCCGACAGTGCGGCGCTCCCTCAGTACTGGCACCGGGGGAGTGTGGGCCTGGATTATGGGGCTCGAGTCCTAGAGTATATCCATCTACCTCCGACAGTGCGGCACTCCCACTCAGTACTGGGACCGGGGAGTGTGGGCCTGGATTATGGGGCTCGAGTCCTAGAGTATATCCATCTACCTCCGACAGTGCAGCACTCCCTCAGTACTGGGACCGGGGAGTGTGGGCCTGGATTATGGGGCTCGAGTCCTAGAGTATATCCATCTACCTCTGACAGTGCAGCACTCCCTCAGTACTGGGACCGGGGAGTGTGGGCCTGGATTATGGGGCTCGAGTCCTAGAGCATATCCATCTCCCTCCGACAGTGCGGCGCTCCCTCAGTACTGGGACCGGGAGTGTGGGCCTGGATTATGGGGCTCGAGTCCTGGAGTATATCCATCTCCCTCCGACAGTGCAGCACTCCCTCAGTACTGGGACCGGGGAGTGTGGGCCTGGATTATGGGGCTCGAGTCCTAGAGTATATCCATCTACCTCCGACAGTGCAGCACTCCCTCAGTACTGGCACCGGGGGAGTGTGGGGCTGGATTATGGGGCTCGAGTCCTAGAGTATATCCATCTACCTCCGACAGTGCAGCACTCCCTCAGTACTGGGACCGGGGAGTGTGGGCCTGGATTATGGGGCTCGAGTCCTAGAGTATATCCATCTCCCTCCGACAGTGCAGCACTCCCTCAGTACTA